>NC_089217.1:15333619-15373619 GCF_963930695.1 Labrus bergylta | reverse complement strand
AGCAATATCTTTGGATAATATAACAACAGCATTGACTCATCAAGTCAGATAGAAATAAACTTTCAGAAACTAGGTAACTCGTACTAGACAGGATTTTTGCACTCAGACCCGTGTCCGTTAAGGCTGTAAGGTGATGGCTGCGCCTACTTTCTATACAAAACCATTGCAGGTTAACGTTCTCAACTATCAACGTCCAAAGTGTTAGAACGCACTCAGCATCAGCTTGTCCCCCCCCCCTTCCCCCCTCCCTCTCTGCTGTCCTCACAGTGCTCTCAGTTGACAACAGTTCAACTTCTGGATCCTGCTGCAACCCTCACCAATGTCACGTCTCCCTAACCGACCAATCAAAATCAAGAAAGGGCCGAACATTTTTATCATATTTGTCAGCAACTTTTTTTTTTGGAGGTACAATTTCCAGATTTATAACCACTGCTTGTACCAGCACAGGACATCTTTATGTTGTTTTAATCTTCTTTTGGTTAGCATACAAAGCTACTTAAAAAAGACCTTACAGTCACTACTGAGGGAAGCAGAAGGGCCATGAGCCAACTCTCTTAACCAAGTGACAGCGAGTGACGCTGAGAGGCGCTCTGAAATTGAGGTTGTCAGTGCCACCAGCGGCAATATTTCATTAAAGGACAAATATTCAGCCGTGTTCTGTATAAAACTATGGAGGGTCGGGGTTGTTAATGCTGCTGTGCCATCTTTAAGCAGGCAGATGGTTTAACAGCTGAGCAGAATTAAAATGTGTACACATAAGGTGATTGGCAACAGTTAGCAGTTACCTGGAAAAAGTTAGCGGCCTAAAAACAGAAACTGTAGAAACTAACTTGGGAGCCAAACAGATCCTGGAGGTCTTCATAGAAAGCAATGTGACTGCCTGAAGAGTGCGTCATACATCACACAAGAATCAGAACCCCCAGGGGGGAAATAGAAAGGAGCATCTTTTGAGTCGATAAAGTCAGTTTTTTCTGCTCTTTGTTAAAAATGTGTGTGAAATACTTTTCAATGAAGGTCACATCCAAGCTTTAAAAATCAATAAAATGGTTGTGGAGAATCAGTGCCACAGTCCTCAATGGGGAAGGCAATTCCAAGGGTCCGATTTTGACGATGCTTTCCTGTTCATATCTGTCAGCGGGCGTTTAAACACACACACAGCTTTCAGTCTCATGGTGTCTGTCAGGGGTTTATAAATGATGAAGCACTGTAGTTGATGAAGAGAGAGTGCAGCCTGAGTCAGTGAGAGCTGTAATGGACTTACAGTGTGCAGCTCTCTATCAACTTATGTAACAGGGGGCAACTTGAACACACACACACACACACACACACACACACACACACATGCACACTCTCTCACTCAAATGCACTCAAATAGCAGCTTAGCAGGCGAGAAGGTAACATATCAGGAACAAGCATTCACAGACGGGCAAACACACTTTTCTTGACATCTCTTTGTTACGTAACGTTCTGCCTGTTTTGGCTTCAGTAAGCTCTCAGTGTGAGAGCCACATGAAGAAGAAAGGCGACCGTTTTTGATTAAGAGCTGCCAGAATCGAATGGACAAGCATATCAGTCTTTTTGAGAAAGACTCAGTTATTTGCTCACAGCAGAAAAATTAAATATAAGTTTCAGGGTTATCAAAAACTACAGGTAGGCTGCAGTATTAGGCTCTGTGTACACCTAGCTTTTTTTTCTGGGGACCAGGGTTTTTTTCAGTTGTTTCAGTGAGTAGAGAGGGATTGCAGCAGAAAGCGACTGACGGGAGAAAAAGCGCAGCGCCCATCATCTGTTTTCCAAGCGCTCTGCCTTTTTGTGCGGCCTCTCCGAGCACTCCAGTTGAAAAATGTGTCAGAAAGGCGCTGTTGGCGCTTCTTCGCTCTGTTCCAAATGTATAACATTCCCTGTAGTTTTGCCGCCTACAGATCTGTTGTCATTCAAGGAAGACGGACATTCAGCGCTTTTTTTTTCTCAGAGCACAAACGCTTCATGCAGTCAGTGGATACGGCGCCGTAGAGGTCAGAGGTCATCATAACCTATTTTTTATTCACGTTTAAAGAGGACATATTCTCCTCCTTCTCCACCTTTTCAAACAGTCCCCCTGTGGTCTAATTGAAACATCTGTGCTGTGCTTTGTTCAAAATATAACATGAATCAAGCACCAGAGGAGGTTTGTGAGCCTGTATAAACCAGCTCTCTCAGAACACTCCGTTTTGGTGTGTGTGTCTCTTTAAATGCAATGAGCCCCCCCCCCCTGAGCCCCCCCCCCCTGAGTTTTTCCCAGTAGACATCACTCCTCTGTAGAGAGAATAAAAATGGCAGACCTGCGCAAAATTTTGCACTAGGCTGGGGATGAAGTCCATGGGTGGAGATATCAGGGGAGGGGAGGGGATTTATTTTCTTTTTTTACCAGAATCCCACTGTGACATCACAAGGAGAGCACATTTGAAACAGAGCATTTTTCTCTGTGTTGTAAGACTTATGCAGACCACAAACAAAGGACTCGATGGGTTTATTTCACATTTTGTGGGTCAGTAGAAACTCAGGTTATCCAAATATATGTTCAGAAACACTGTCAAAGTGGATTTTTCATAATATGTGCCCTTTAAATAACTCACTCAGCCATTTAAAGGGACAGTTCATAATTTTGGGAATATTATATCTTTCATCCAGCAGCTATTCAGCTTAGCTCTGTACAAAGCCTAAAACTACTATTATGTATTAAAGCTTCTGGAAATTTGACTTTGATTATTATAAAAAAAACATGTGATTTTTACATTTCATTTAATTTAATTTGATATATGAATAAGCATCAACAGAAATCTTTTTTTTTTTACCATTCCTCAGGACTGTGTGGGCGTGGCAGCTCATATATTGATTGACATATGTAAACGATTTTCCCTTTGTGTTTAGCTCCTGCTCTCTCTCTTGTTGAACATACAGACCTCGCATTTCACATAACGGCCAACAAATTCCATATCACCAAAGCTTCTAGAAGTCGATATAAGTGTAGATTTTTTCAATGATCCAATAACACTGAAACTGTGACATGAGAAACATTGATTGTATAGCTTTCTTGTCAGTTGCTGAGAAAGTTTCTATACTCTGCTCGTGCAAATCTCAACAAGTCCTGACAACTTTACCTCCTAATTAACATAATTCATGCTCAACTTGTATTTCATGTGTGTCAGACAAGCACCCGAAGGCAGCATGGTGTTAATTTTGGAAGTCGACATGTGGAAACACAACAGCACAGTCTCCCAGCGCAGGGTTTAAAAGGTTGGATGAACTAAAGAAAGCTGGCGGGAGCAGAAAGATAAACCCACAGAACAAATGTGACAGACTTCTGGTCTGTCTGATGCACATCAGAGTGGAGCTTTATGACCTTTTTGTTCGGGTTCAGCTGAACTCTGGCTGTCGCTCTGCCCGCAGGGAGAGCACAGGGCTGTAATATTTGCTTACTGGGTTTCCTTGCCAACTAGAATGGAAATTTGATTTCTCATAAAGGCTTGTGAGACTCATGTGTAGTGTATTGATTAACATCATTTCCCTTTGGCTACCAATTTTCCAGCAATATAGCTGTTTACTTTTCCCTTCTCCAGCTGTCTGCCCCCAGCTCTGAGTTCTTCATTCTGACTGCTGGTTTTGATTTTTCGACACTATACATTGCCTGATATCTAGTGATGTAAAAACATCTGTAATGGGAGACTCTCTTCTTTTTTTTGGGAGGAAATAGATGATAGCTCTGATGTCACTCTCATGTCTGTTGGATGAATTAAAGGCTACAACCAGGAGCCGGTTAACGTCACTCACCAAAAGTCTAGCCATAGGGGGAAATATTTAGCCATGCTATGCTAAAGCTAACAAAATTTCAGAAGAGCACGGCGTGTTAGGAATGAGTGGAGCTAATTTTGACCACTGATGGTCTCTTCTTACCGTATTTACGGCAAACGCCACCCACTACTCGCTACTAGTGTACCATTTAGTACACTCAAAAGAGAATTTGACATTTTGTAGTGCTGTCTGATTCTGAACTACTTGTGAGAATAAATGTACTCATGGTATCCCAGAATGCATTGTGAAAAGTAGTGTGCAACCAATGGCCACCAACCAAGCAATCTATCCCATCATTCATTGCAAAGGAAACGTGTAGACAGACGAGGGGAATGCAACAAGCATGTCACAGAAATGACATCATTATCGGCGTGCATGCTTGTTGTTGGACAGAGGATTGTTTCTGTACCAAGTATTGCGCTTTTTAATCGGACGTAAATTTGTCAGGTAACTTTGGAGAATATTTGAAACCTTGTTACAATTTTCCATGCACGTTTCTCCATGTTTAAGCTGATGTTTTTGTGTTTTTTTAAAAGGTTAAATGGCTAAAACAGGGCTTTGCTGCACAGGTTACTTATCAAGTGAAGAACAGCCTTAAAGCCAAGAAAAAAGATAAAAGCTTGTGCACTGATTGCCTAGCAGTTTGGTTGCGTCCCATGTACAGAGGCTGTAGTCCTGCAAGCGGGCGACCCGGGTTCAAGTCTGACCTGCAGCTCCTTTCCCGCATGTCATTTCCCACTGACTCTCTGAAGAGTAGTAGTGCCTGCTGTGGGTTTTAAAAAGCCTCTGTTGATCTGCAGAACATGTGAAAAAATTACGACAGCTGTTGTTTTTTTTGTGCGTTTCAGAGCCCTTCATGAGGAACGGCCGCCCCCCCACCTCCCACAGCATGCACTCCTTCCTGCACCAGTACACTGGCTCCTTCAAGAAGCCGCCCCTCCGACGACCACACAGCGTCATCGGTGGCTCCCTCGGGTCCTTCATGGCAATGCCACGCAACGGCAGTCGCCTGGGTGAGACATACACACATGTTCACACACACACACAAAAGGAAGGAAGTGAGTAGTGGGAGAGCAGATGGCGTTCAGGAACAAACAGGAAACGTGTCACGTTCTTGA
Organism: Labrus bergylta; assembly: GCF_963930695.1. Classification (NCBI taxonomy): domain Eukaryota; kingdom Metazoa; phylum Chordata; class Actinopteri; order Labriformes; family Labridae; genus Labrus; species Labrus bergylta. The sequence continues at coordinate 15,368,670 of NC_089217.1, read as the reverse complement.
TATTTCCATTCTGCTCCTTACATTCACAAACACTTTTGGCCAAAGGCGCCGGGTATCTTTGCTGTGAGGCAGCTCCTCTCCTCGCCCTCAGCTGAGCTGTTTTCACACACCCAGCTGGATGGGGGATTCAGTGAAACATGACGCAGTGTCTTGTGTGAACTGATTCATCATACTCGTTCTGAGTCTCACCCCAAGGGTTTGAATGAAAGTTGATGCCGGGATGATTCAAAGCTGCAGCAGATATGAAGCTGGGGGGGTCGGGACAGTCCGGAGGGGTGATGAGATGATTCAGGGGACAATATGAGACACAGGAACAGAGTGTTGTGTTTATGAACATGCACTAGCTTGAAGGCTTTTTGAGCATGTAGCCAAGCAAGTTTTCAGGATGTGACAGGATGGGGTCACAGTTACATTTACAGTTAATGAAATGTGAAAGTGCAGCAACTTACTTATCAAAAAGCAGCAAGTCCTTCTTCTTTTCTTCCTTCAAGGAAGACATGCCATACATTAAAATTAAAAGGCAGGGTTTGTCATTTTCACCAGATACACTTTTCATGATTTTGGTTTTAATTGTCTTTAGGTAGCGTGATAATAACTTTCATGAAGATACCGGGTTTTATAAAGAGATTATCTGATGTACATTTTGATTTTACAGTTTGTTATCTGTTATCATTGAGGAGGTGGGGTTTATGACCTGTACTGCAGCCGGTCAGCAGGGGGAGCTCTAAATATTATGGCTTCACTCCTAGGCAGCTGTTGCTCTGTTCATACTGTATATACAGTCTATGGTTCAACGTTAGACATAACACACCCAGTAATCACAACTGAAACAGAAACAATTATATAACTGGAAGTTTGACTAACTTCTTCTGTTGACGGGTTCAATTATAAAAAATGCATTTCTTTATGTTATCTTTTACAAAAGTCTTACAAAAAATAGTGAACGCTCTCTCAGTACACACTTTATTTACCTTTCTGTGTTATGTGACTTTTCAAGTGATATTGTTGTCATCTTCTAGATGGATTGACAAAAAAGTGTAGTTCATACATTTATGGTTTAAATATGATGAATCCCAATGACCTCTGACCTTTCCAGTGGAGGCCCCAGGAGATTAACATTTGTGTTTGGAGTGAAAGGTTTCTGAAGCTTTTTCATGGATTGCCATGAATTTAAATCAGACATTTATGCCCTCTTCAGAATGAAATGGAATGACTCATCAGGTCAACATTTTTATTTTGTCTAGTACTTTGGGAAAAAAACAAGGATAACCAAGTTCCACATGATGCTTTTAGTGCTGGTTGAGAAATGTTAGCATGCTTTGAGGCTACTAAAATTATTACATATTCGCTTAAGACTCATACTCTCGTTATCATTGTCAAATTGTAGCACTTTCTGAGTGTTTGATAAATGTTTTCATGTACGAGTTCTAACACAGATTCATTCCTTTTTTTTCACAGCCTTCATGAGCAGTAACATAGCCTTGCACTAGACAAACACTGAATGACTGAATGTTTCCCCTCATTACCAAGCAGGAATCAGACGCATCTGTAAAAACAGACTGTAGACAGTTTGCACATATGTAGTCCTGAAAATATCTAGATCATTTCAGGAGTACTGCTCCTAAAATTCTCCTGAGCTGGTCGTTCACATATGCACCTCACAGCAGCAGGGGACTGTATCCCTGTAGGACGGGAGGGGGGGTGGGGGGTGGGGCTTTACTGAGGCATGACATGATGTAAAAAAAACAACGCAGAAGTGTCTGACGAGCAAGAGTTCACTATATATACAATACTAGGTGTATTTCAACTGAATTACAATGTAAACAACAGAGTGAGAAGAATATACTTCTGATCAGAAAACATAATGCAGCAGTTTAATCACATGAGATCGTAGTGGTCGGGTGCATACAGTCTATGCACCATGTATCTGTGTCAGTATATAAATGTCACCACCCTCTTCCACTGGCTCGAGGTGAATTCTCCGGATAATATTCTTCTGCGTTCTCACATCAGCTCACACCGACTTTTTGCAGCAAAAATACTAGGGGGCTGACAGGAGAAACTCCAGATAAGGTCCAAGTGAAAATTTGGCTGTTTGCGCTCCCACATGCTGCTCCTCAGGTCAATTGTCTGCAAGTGCATTAACCAAGTTTTCCAATTAAGATAATCTCTTTGGAATGAATTGATGTTTCTCATTTCAATGTAGCATGTAGCAATGAGCCACAGCTCAGTTCGGTGGATGTAACACCAGAGTAACTATTGAGCCTCACTTTGGACCTTGGCCTAGATAGAGGGACTTGGATCTAAAAACAGGACATTTAAGTAGGACATTGATGTCCCACATACTGCTGCTGCTCTTATGTGTGCTTATTAGGAAAGACAGTACAGAGTCGGATAAGTAGAAAGAGAGATTGATCAAAAGGTCTCAACACAAGAGGGGGAAAAGAGTGTTAGGAGACGAGAGAGATGCAAAAAAAAAAAAAATGGGTTGAGGATAAAATATGTCAAGGTTCTTTTAGAAAGTGGAAGAAGAGAGATAAAAAAAAGAAGATAAATGTAAAGCAAAAACTGCGTGGGAAGTTTACAAAAAAACCTTAAGGGTGTTTTGAAGAGAAGAAATCAAGTTAGCTGAGGTAGTGGAAGTGAAAATATTGTTGTGTGAGAAAGACTTCTGAGTTTTGTTAGAGTGTGAGGAAAGATATGAAATACCAGGAGATAATGTGGAGAGGTATGTGAAAGTAAAAGGAGGTTGAACGGGGGGGAAAGTGGGACAGATGAGATCATTTGGAGGCTTCGGAGAGGAGGCACACGAGTTTGAAAAATGCAGGTAGTGAAGGAATGTGTTAAAGCAACAGAGGGAGTGTGCCTGTGAAAACCTCTCAAGAAGAGAGAAAAACAAGATTGAAGCAAAGCAGGAACATGAAGAGTGAAAATGGGAGTCAGAGGAACTGACAAGAGGTTTTTTTGAAGTTGGGCAAGAAACATGTTAATGAGCCAGAAGTGACGGGGAAAGGGAACAGAGATCATTTAGAAATCTTCAAAGAGGAAAGTTGAAGGGGAGAAAAGTGGGGGGAAGAGTGAAGTGTTTGCAGGATGTTTATGAAGAATGTGTAAGTAGGTTAGGAGGAGATGAGGGTTTCACTTCTAGGGAAGACAGATAGGAAGTGGAAGAACTTTCTAAACTGTGTCAAAGTCGGGATTTAATCTTATTGTTTGTCAAAGCATTCGTAGAAACATTTCCCTGTGCACATTCTTTTCATTCATCAAACATGCTCACTCACATCTTTATTCACTAAAACATGATACATCTTTTTATGCTCTACATCTGACTGCTATTGTGTACATATGGGCTTGCTTGCATGCAGACCCCCCCCCCCCCAGATGGCATGCAGTGTCAACATTGAAATGAAAGGCTAAGCAGCTTTGAAAGTCACATACTCTACAATGCAAAATAGACTTTACCATGTTTTTAAAACACTTAAATGTGTCCCTAGTCCATCTGCAAACCACCAAATTATGAGAAAAGTCCATCCTCTCCATCTTTCGCCTGCTCCACTTTGCAGAAAATGTGTGCTCAAACAGGCCGTTCAGAGATTTTCCCTTCATGACATCACAAAGGGCAGTAACCCCTCCCCCAGGTGGGTGACACTCCCACAGCTAGGTGTTTGTTCTGCCCTCTGAGTCTGCTTTTCCACTGTAAATTATAGGGCATAATGTGAAAAAACCAAGCCACACATGCCCTTCTAAAGGGGCGTGGTCAGACACAGCTCATTTACATATTTAAAGGTACAGACACAGAAACAGCCTGTTCTGAGCAGGGCTGAAATAGAGGGGTTTATAGGCATGATCAAATACAGGATCAGAGTGGATTTAGAACAAGAAACTTCACACACATGTTTTGGGGAGCTCTGAGACTTATTTAAACTGGTTGAAAAGGAGAAGAATATGTGACCTTTAATGTTCTTGTTTTGGACAAAAGATAAAGACATTAAAAAAAAAAACTCTCTACCTTTTAGTTTTGGTTACTGATATAAAAAGCGAGGGCTGTAAATGACTCCCAGAATTGTAGGGACAACTTCTTTTGTAAGAAAAATCCCAGGAGAGTCACTAAGGTATCGATCAACATTTCAGCCAAATTACACATTTAGTTCTAATAAAGAAGTCCTTTAATCATTTTCCTATTTTCATTGTAGTTGCTCAGGAATGGAGTTGACGTCTGCAGTTCCTCATGTCTTTGTACGATACGATGCGATACATTTCTTGTCGGGCTGCTACTACTTTGCAAAAAATTAAAGTATTTCTGCAAGATGGAAAAATGCCAGACATGCCAATCACCTTGTTCTGTAAATCAATTTGTGATGAACAATTGCAGTTATCTCTGTCACATAAACATCAAATACATTGTTCTCCCTGTGATTGGTTCACAATAGAAAATGTGAGCTTTTCCTCAGCAATACCCTGATACAGCTCTGATACAGCAGCAGGACCCAGAACAATAAACAGTCATACTGATGTCGATGACATCATATTAAAACATAGTAATGATGGATCACACATGCAGGATATCCAAAGGAGCCCACATGTGGAGACCTTGAACCTTGCATAGTGTTGAGAAACTGCTCCTCTAACAAAGAAACTATATCGAGTGGGGAAAAACAGAATGTAAACATGACCAAACAAACCATTTTTGGTATCAAATATCATCTCGAGGGTTATGCCTTAAAGGTCCAATCTGTAAGATATTTACTGAATTAAATCATAAAATGACCTTCCTTTATCATCAGACATTAATGAATGAAGTGTTGAATGTTGAAGTGCTGGCTTCTCTGACAACGCAGCAGCCAGTATGTCTTTCTAAGTTTAGATTCTGGTGTAGAATGTTTTTTTTTGTTTTGACCAGAAGTTTTAAGCCCCTCCCCCCACCAAGCTTTTCACTCCTCACCCCTCAGTTTCCCAGGCAAATGGTAAACCAACAGGTGTTGCAGCAATGGAAACTTTCTGTTTTTGTCGTAAATGCAACAAGTTTCACTTTTTATGAGTCACAGTGTTTCCAGATGTACGCTAACTATCGTATTTGTACCATCATTTTGCCCTCTGTACGATGTAAGATCAATAATTGCAGATAAGGCCAAATGTGCGATGCTCTTACAATTTCAGTGTCCCCTTAACCACGCATTGTTTGTGATTGAGAGCAAACAATCACATCAGCATGGTTAAGACAGCCATCACATCTGCACCGTTCAGTACCTGACCAGCATGCCCGCCGCTCTGCTGCCAGACTCTACCTGCCAATCAAATCAGCACCTGATGCCCTGCTCACACCTGTGGTTCCTAACACCAGACAGACTGTTGGAAGACGCACGTCCCAACAAATTAAGATGCTACTAGCTCGGCTACACAGCGGCTGGAGACGGAGCAGTTTGCAAAAAATCTACAGTTTAATAGTTAGTTTGTTAGTTTATTTACATTAATGTGGTGTGCAGTTCAGTGTGGACCCATCTCTTTGTTTTTTTATCTGTACGATAATTTTAAGTAAAATAAGATAGTTTTAAAGCTGCAGTATGATACTGCTTTATTTTTCATCTGGCAACACTGATCAGTCATTTTGTGGGTTTACATTGTAAGAGGTGGTCCTGAATGTGACTTCAGCTTGTATAGAGCTTTTTCTAGTCCATCCTCTTTTATTTTGGTAAATCTCCAAACATCCCTCGTCTTTTCTTTTCTTGATATTTTTAAATTACATCTTTTTGACTCCTACTAAATGTTGAATATCAGCCTACAACTTAAGTCTTATGTCTTCTGTTGCACTCACAAAGCTGCTGTACATGTCATGTAGTTTACTGTTTCCAAAACCGAAGCTCAAAGATGCCGCAGGAGAAACCGAGCTTCAGCCGCCTGTGAAAACAAAGAGTGACATACGGAGTGGCACACAGAGTGTCAACCCCAAAGGAAACATTTTACATCAAGGTGGATTAGCATTTCCTTTAATCTTGGGAGACTTCAGGCTTTTAACCTGAGGAGCACAGACACGTTGGCTTTTAAACGTTTTCCTTTGGGTTATTGGCCCACCACAGAGTATCGTGATGTCTAATTGAAGGTGCATGAATAGAGTCAAATGGTGCACGCCTACATTCATTATCTCCTCGAATCTAGACTTTATAATTACAACCATCTTTGGCGTATTATGCAGAGAAATATTCTCCATCAACAGAGACCTTAAAGAGATTTCTCTCGTCTTCGTTTTTCCGCTCTGTGCTTTCACATTTGATGACAGACTGCGTGTTTGGAGGCGCTTACACGCTGATCACAGAGAGCCCTTCACCATGGCTTCTCATTAACTGTGTGAGTGTGGAGTGAGGAGTGAGGGGGCTGCATGTGGTTTGTGCATCAGTGTGTTTGCTCCTGCTGTGTTATGGTAGTTGTGGTAGTTTTTACTGCCCTGGAGGGAAGTGGTGCATGTTGGAGTGTTTAATTTTTGGCCTCCGAGGTTACAAGGGTGTGAGAGGAGATGAGAGACATTGGAAAATTGGTTTGGGATTAAAGATGTGCACTTTATAACATCTTCACTTGTACATGTGCAGCTTTGGAGCCATTATGGAGCCAACAATGTCATTACTGATCTTAAAATGTGATGACATATTCCCAAATTAATCCATTTTAGTTCAAATCGTACTTATTAGTATCCTCTATTTTTACCATAGCTTAGCATTTTTTACCACCTGTCATGCTTCCCATTAGGGCCCGACTGATATGGAATATTTGGGTCCGATACCGATATCGGAAAGAAAAAATCTGATACAGACAAATTGACCTCCCGTATATATCTTTGTTAGATCTTTCTCCGATCTGTAGAGATAAATATAGATATAGATCTACATTTAATGTGTTTGTCCCTTTAAATGTCGTTATCAAACACTTGTGGAAATGATAAATAATGAAGACAAGATGGTCACTCCACTGGAAAGTAACTGTGCATGTACGTGCATCACCGCTTGACACTCTAGAGAGTGATGATGCTCAATGTAATCCATATAGCGCCCTCTGCTGGTGAAAGAGAACTAGTAGTGTAAAACAATGAAACTCAAAGGAAATGCTGTTTGACTGGTGAATAAATCCAGTAACATCAGCACATATCTGTGCTAAAAGTAGCTGATAACGATCGTCACTTGATATGTTGATCTCGGCCGATATTATCGGCTGGCTGATTAATCGGTCGGGCTCCACTTCCCATTACAGCTAAATTATAAGTAAAATAAATAATTCCCTAATGACTCAGACTTTTAACAGCAGAACTTTTCAAATCAGCGAAACCACAGCAGGACATCGCAAACTTTTGTGAGGAGGGACCAGCTTTGCTCGAATGTATTCACTTTGAGGAAAGTGGGGGTTTTTTTTGGTAGCAGATTCAGTTAATACCCAGAGACACGGAGCCTGTGATTGGCTTTGTGTCTTTCTCCCTGATGGATACGTCTTCCTGTGTACTCCTGTCTGTGGGGGCCGCCCCCGCTTTGTCAAAGTTAAATTTAAATCTGTTTCACTCAGAAATACAAAAGCAACAACACTGATACTAGATAGTCTAGAGCTGCTCATGTCGTCCTGACTTTATTGTTCACATAAGAGGATGTTGCTGTATCACCTTGGAAAGGGAACAAAAACACTTTTATAAATACTTGATATGAACAGTGGACCGGCTGTGATTTAAATCAACGAGACGCCTCTATGTGACCCGTCTACTGGGATTTTGTTCCAACAAAATGCCTTTCAGCACATTTATGCGTCTTCCATTGTGCTTTGTTATTTTCCGTCTGTCATAGATATTGTGCACGAGAATCTGAAGATGGGCTCGGACGGGGAGAGCGACCAGGCATCGGGGACGTCTTCAGACGAGGTGCAATCTCCGACGGGCGTCTGTCTGAGAAACCGTATCCACCGGCGGATCTCTATGGAGGTGAGACACACTTACAAGCACACACTACACACAATATCAGCAAGAATGGCTTACACAGCAAGTCCATCCTCAATCGTCTCTACTCCGCTCTTCATCTCCTCCTCTCTGGGCCTCATGAGATCTGATTCAGGAGGGGGGTTTGTAGGGGGGATTGTTTGTCTTCTAATGGGCTGTGGGTGTCTGGCTGTCGTGATACTAGCAGCAGCCCTGCTCCCTGAGGAGCACCAATGGGGCTGGTAAGGAGAAGCAGAGTGATAATTTGTGCAGTAACTGCCGTGGTTCTCAACATGTCAGCGGTCTCAAAGCATGCTGGGATCGAGTTCTGCTCTGTTCCTCTTGCTAGGATGAATATAATGACGTTAAAATGAGCACTAATATTAAACTGGCAGTCAAATACCTGCTGGAGATCAGAACACAAGCCCCGCTTTCATAACATTATAGATTAAACTGGAACTTCTCTTTCATGTTCCACAACATTTTCTGCCCTTTAAAAGAAATACCACATTTGCATACAGTCACATTCAAAATGTAATATTTAAATGCACAACTGGAAACAAGTTGTGACAGAAGGCTCCAGCAGTCACTCATTTCTGCAGAAACCTTTTTTTTTTTCTAACCGAAAAGCTTTTCAGTTTTTATCTACAAGAACAAGCATTTTAAATAGACACTGGATCAAAGATGTTAAATTGGCTTTGGTGGTTAGCCCACAGGCTCACTAGGCACAAACACGAGCTCAGCACATAAAATTCAGAAAGGATAAATTGGAAGAAGTCCTCATGATTATCAGGGGGGCTTCTTCTTTGCCTGCTAGTGTCAAAAGTGTTTTTTAAATTCATTTCTGGAGACAGATTTGCTGCGAGCCACCAGTTAATTTCTCGTACTCATACAGGGAGGGGGCAGTAGCTCAGTCTGTAGGGACCTGGGTTGGGAACTGGAGTGTTGCCGACTCAAGTCCCGGTGCAGAGAGGTGCCAGTTCACTTATTGAGCACTGCCGAGGGGGCCCTTGAGCAAGGCACCAACCGCCCCCCCCCCCCCCCCCCCCCACCCCCACCAGCCGCTTGCTGTGGGCCGCCCCCCTCACTCTGACATCTCTCCATTAGTGTCCATAGTATCCTGTTTGTGCATGTGTGTGTATTTTAACATGTGTGTGAAGCATATCTCAAATAAAAGATTGTACCCTCGCTTCTTCTTCACTTCTGTTTCTCCACACAAGCCGTTACATAAGCTGAGAAAGGTGCTCAGCCTCTCTTCTCCAAATAAACAATGCTAATGTTGGCCTTTTGTGTGGGTTCGCCCTACATCTTACGCAGACATCCACATTAAATCTTCTTTTAAAATATTTAACCCTGGGGGAAGTTTTCTTCTCAAAAGGACGAGCGTCTCAGCCTGGAGGCCTTCTGCCCCCTGCTGGTAGGAGAGCGTATGTCACAAACCCACCCCCCCACCCCCCCCCCCACCCCACACCTTGACTGCATCCTTGATGTTTCAGTCTCAGCTGCTCCCTCACTCGCGCTCATGCTGTGACCCTATTTTTTAAAAATGATTTTGAGTTTTTATCACCTTTTTTAATTCTTGAAAGAAGCTCAAGGATGCGATGAGCTGTTACGTGAGCTTCAGTCTGCTGCTCTTGTTGAGTTGCTTTTGATACAAATGGAGGTTTTTTCATTATCCTACGTTGTGTCAGAAAGGAGGTTAAGGGCACAGTGTGTGCTCGCTTTGTGACTGCTTAATAGTGGTGTATGAATGGGATTAGTTACTTCTGATGGATGATACTACATAGCGACCACTACCGTCAGTGTGTGAATGTGGAAGTGTGACATGTGGTGTAAATCGCTTTTGAGTAGTCTGAAGACTAGAAAAGCGTTATATAAACTCAAGTCCATTTACCATCTACAATATGGACTTCTGGTTTCTAGCTATGGGTGGTCAATTTTCCCCTCCAATGCCAGTTTTAAAAAATAATGTGCTTTAAGACAGAGCGGCTGAAGGCTTTGGACCCCATGGTGGACATGCGGGCAGGTGGTGCAGTGAGTAAAAGGGAAGAAGAAGACCTGAGAGTGTGGGTGTGTGTGTGTTGATGTGCAGGAGTTGAGAGAGGTACGTGAGGAGGAGGAGCGAGGTTATGGACGGCCTTAAAGGTGAGGAGCGGAATCTATTTAACCAGGACAAACGATGCTGCTGAAGGACAGCAGTGATGCGATTAGTGGAGGGTGGTTCTGGAGCAGCAGAGTTCTGGACCAGTTGAAGTTTGTGCATAGATTTGAGATGCACATATATGACAGAGTGCCTCACAAAATAAAACTAGACGAGACAGGACGGACAAAAAAATTGGTTTTAGGCTGTCATTGTGTGATTAGTTTTTTTAAGCAGCACTGAGTTACATTACATAATACCTTTCCTTTTTCAAGACGCCGATTTACCTTACATAATCACAGCTTTCATATCAACTCTTTGTTGTCATAATTCTGGCATCATCTGCGAGCAGCGTTGTCATAGAGGTCGGTGATGAAACGAGAGAGGACAAGCCAAACTTAAAAGCTCGGATGATAACAAAACACATGTGATGTTCTCGGTGTATTAATACCCCACTCAGCCTCGTCTCTCCACATCAGACAGCAGCATTATGTCACGTCAGCACTATCAGATGTGCTCTTATTTGATCCTAGAATAGATCCGATCAGCCTTCAGCAACTATGAGACATGATGAGCTGAGTAATATTAACAATGGCAGCCCTTGTGGCGTGAACACGGACTGAGAATAGGAGCTGAAACCGTAATAAACAGACACAATATGCTCGCCTGGTTTTTCTTGCTGTTTTGTTTTTGTTGTTGTTAGGACACGATCTGATTTGTGCTCATGAAGATGTTGCTCTCCGGCCGCAGTCACACTACGACAAGCCTCCTCATATTTTTTACCCTCCATAAGATGGGGATCGACCTGATCTCTGTCTCCTCTCTCTGGGAGAACGAGGAGATGAGAGCGAGTTAGTTTAGACTATGCTCCTGTGTGTGTGTGTGTGCGTGTGTGCGTGCGTGCGTGCGTGCGTGTGTGCGCGCGTGTGTGGAGGCGGGTTGGGTGGGTGTGTGTGGGCGGTATCAGTATCCTACATTGTCTTTTGCTGCTTACTTAACAAACATGCCTGACGCCTCATGTAACACATACAGCAGTACATTTCCTCCCAGCAGGAAAAGCAAAATATGGCTTATCCACCCACTCATGCAGTAAAAACAAAGAGAGTGTGTTAAAGTTTAATACGTAAGATTTGGCCTTGCAATAGAGGATTTTGCCTTTTTAATTCTGAGGTGAAACATGGACCAACATCACAAATGTCTGAATTGATTGCAACATATGGGAATTTATTTTATGCTCTTTCACTCCCGGTGTTTACATTCAGCCTATAAGTTTGAAACCTAGGTGTTATGGCCGTGCTTTCACACCAAAAATATGCAGCAGTATGAAGCTCAAGCTTGCTATCAGGTGCCAGTCTGGAGAGGAAAAACAGCTTTTCAGATTGATTATTCAAGAGAAGCAAGCTGCGAACACAGATGTTGTGAAAAACATGAAAACAGAATATGGACTTATTGCTTACAGTATATACAGTACATTTTTGTATTTGTTGTTTATATATCACATACTGCAGTTATTGATATATTTTCTCATATTCATATTGTGCAGGCCTATGTGCACTAGAGGTATTTCAAAAAGTCAGCGGTGCTGCTAGCCTGTGGTTAGTGCACCAGCCCCGTGAACAGAGGCTCAAGTCCTCCAAGTGGACTGCCTGGTTTCAAATCCGACCTGTGGCTCCGTTCCTGCATGTCATTCCCTACTGTGTGTCTCTCTCTCTCTCTCTCTCTCTCTCTCTCTCTCTCTCTCTCTCTCTCTCTCTCTCTCTCTCTCTCTCTCTGTCACTCTCTTTCCTGACTTCTGACTCTATCCACTGTCCAAATAAAATGTAAAAAAAGTCAGTTCAAATTCTTAATTATTCATGAATCTGTGTGTGTTTTAGGACCTCAACAAGCGCTTGTCTCTGCCTGCTGACATCCGAATTCCCGACGGTTACCTGGAGAAGCTGCAGCTCAGCAGCCCGCCCTTCGACCAGCCGCTCAGCCGACGCTCCCGCCGAGCCTCGCTGGTAAAGAGTCTGTGTTACCGTTTGTGTGTGTGTGTGTGCGTTCGTGTGTGTCTAAGTGTTGTGTCTGCAGTTTCTATCTTTTATTGCTTTTGTGGTGCTGTTAACGAAGACTCCCTCTGTGCAAGTTACCATGGCAACTGGCCCTGTGTGAGATTGGGATTGATTAATCTGGAGTGTTTACCTCCTGCCTTTAGTCCCATCAAATGAGATCATAACACTCAGCTGTGATGTTTGTTGCAAACTGCCACAAAGAGGTTTATGTGCAGCAGAAGCTTACCAACCGTGACACCAACGCTTTGAAACGTGCTTGTTTGTGCAAAGTGAACATTTGGTTGGATCTCTTTCTTTAAGACCAAGTGAATAAAAATCTTGCCTTTGCCCCTTGCAAATCATCCTGATACCACATCATCTTAAAACAAACCAGCAGCTACAGTGAAAAAAACCCAGTAAAAATGCTGCAAAGAAGAAAATCCAAATATTAAGACAACTGCATTCTGTTCAGTCGCACTATTTAAATTATGCAGACTGAGCTGTCAGCCGATCCTGGTAGCAGTACAGACAGACAACCATAACTGGGTCAATTTTGCACTGAACTACATTTGAAGAAAGCGAAAGATGCTTATATGTTCACTATGGTTTCATATTGTGTTTAATGGAGGTTGATTCATACAGACACAAAGACATTATTGTCTTATAAAGTCATACTGAATCTTAAAAAACATTTTTGTCACGTCTGTGTTTTTGTATTTGACTGAGTCAAGACTCCGAAATGGAGTATCATTTTATTTTTTTGCAAATTCCACCAACTAGGCCCTAAGAGTTGTAATGCACCTAAAGAGTCCAACTGTTTGAAATCAACAAAGTTTTTCAAGACAGGTTTTGGTTTGAGGCTCAGCTGCTGTTTTGCACCACTCTTAAACCCTCATGGAGTATAATTGTGTATACTAATTAGAGACCGAATGATTAATCGGCCAGCCGATAATATCGACTGATATTAGCCAGTGAATATCAGTATCGGCTGATTTTAATCGCAGATATGTGCTGATATTACTAGATTCATTCACAAGTCATATAGCATCTATATCTACCTGTAAAGATTGAAGAGAGATCTAAGAGAGATATCGGCCGGTATGTTGGTATCTGATTTTTTTCTATCCCTAATATCAGTATCAGCCCAAAAAATCCCATCGTAGTCTGGCTCTAATACTAATACATTATAGATAGCAGAAAGACTGACTTACATTAACAGAATAACAACAATACTGCACACCTGCATTTGTTTTTGGTTTATTTAAAGAAATTGAGTATCTGCAATGAGCTCTGTCCTGGAGTTGTGGGGAGAGTAAAACCACCCATTGAGCAGATCGTGGAATTCAAAACAGGGCAAAAACTTTGTTTTATTGGGGCGCAAATGGCCTAGCGTTTAGTTTTGTCCACGATGTGCGGAGGCTATAATTTTCCAAGCGGGCAGCCGGGGTTCAAGTCTGACTTGCGGCACCTTTCCCGATTTCCCTCTCTATCCACTGTCCATTCAAAATAAAGGCTAAAGCATATAAATAAACACCTTTAAACACTTTGTCTTACTGATGATTTAATAATCCTTCATGAGTCAGTCCTTCAGTCTAACCTTTTCCTCTGTGTTGTCTCCCCCAGTCGGAGATTGGTTTCGGGAAGTTGGAGACGTACATAAAGCTGGACAAACTGGGAGAGGTGAGAAAGATTTGGATAAAGGAGAAATCTTTCAGAACTTTAAAGTTGATTCAGTGATGTTGAACCAGAGTTGTGTGTTGTGTTCAGGGAACTTATGCCACGGTATTTAAAGGACGAAGTAAGCTGACAGACAACCTGGTGGCACTGAAGGAAATCAGGTTGGAGCACGAGGAGGGAGCGCCGTGCACCGCCATCAGAGAAGGTGAGCTGCTTTTGTCGACTGATGAGTTTTCTATTTGTAACATTTGTATTACTCTCTTTGTGTGAACATTGCTCCGCCTTTGTCCCTGCAGTGTCGTTACTGAAGGACCTCAAACACGCCAACATCGTGACACTCCACGACATCGTCCACACTGACAAGAGTCTCACGCTCGTCTTCGAGTATCTGGTAAAACTCATCGCTCTGCCATGTTCTCAATGAGTCAGACAGTTTGCTTTTTCATTGCTGATAATTGAAAATATGAATTAGCATTTAGATGGAGTCTTTAATGGTAGCATGTTACAGTGGATGTTAAAATGTTTTACACAATGTCTGTATGGGGGGGAGAGAGGACACTGATGGCAGCACTGGGGGATGTTTCCACAGTGTCATTGTCTCTACTTTCTGTCTGATGATGTCATCTCTTCCTGCAGGATAAGGACCTGAAGCAGTACATGGATGACTGTGGGAACATAATGAGCATGCAGAACGTGAAGGTGACTCCCATTATTACGGATTATACAACAGTTAGCGCCGACCAAGCACTCTGATTGGACAAGAGGCATTTCATGAGTGATGACATAGGAGAACAACATCACTGGGACTTTTCACTATATGTATCACTCCGCCTAAGCCAGGAGTTCTGAAAACGTTTAATTTACACTTACAGCTGACATTGTTTTTCTTTATTTATCAATCTTAAAACCTCAGAGTCACACGACAGACTCTCATTTCACTGGCTTCATGATCAAATGTATTTATTTTAACATTCACGTAAAGGATCATCCTACAGAGTGGCTGCTCTTTAGTAACCATGGACACCAACAGAGTAGAATGTTTGGGTTGCTTAGCAACAGGCTAGTTTCAGTTAAATTGTGGAGCTAGTTGAGTTAGGCACCGAGTCGTTCTTTTCTGATTGCCAGCGTACAAACGATCGAGTATAAAACATGCTGTCAAAAGCAACAGAGCGGTGTCGGTCATACAGCGGCTGTTGTCAACAGACTGTCGTCATAGAGACAGGACGGACGTGCAGTGCTTTCTTACTCAGCGCACAAACGCTTCATGCAGGCGCTACCGAGCCCAAAAGAAGCGCTAGGTGGACACGGGGCCATATTGGAGTGAAAAAATAATCTGTTGTTGATTTTTATTTCTTGTATCAAAGCATTATCACACTCAAGGTCAGGTTGTTGTTCTGGAGCCCTGTGGACACAGCAGTGTTGATGTTCAGTAAAACGTCACTCCCTCTCCTCTGTTATTGCTTAATTATCTCTTTATTCTGCTCTCTTTGTTTTTTATTATGACATTTTCCCTTCTTACAGAAACAGATTACATTCTTGATTCTTGAACCTTGAGCTTTTATTTACTCTTTCTATGTCAATTCAAACGTTATGAGACTGCACAGTCTTTTTGTCAATACCATGTTGCATCAGTTAATGGCTCTTTGACCCAGAGACTAAAAGCCTCCTTTGTGTTTGCATTACCATGTCATCTAAAGACCTGAAAATAAAACAAATTAGACAAATGTATTAACTGTTCGAGCTGATTTTTTGCATCTGATCAGACATATTATTAATACAATCTGTTTTCATATGTTTCCCCAGATCTTCCTATTCCAGATTTTGCGAGGGTTGTCTTATTGTCACAAGAGGAAAGTTCTCCACAGGGACCTGAAGCCCCAGAATCTGCTCATCAACGAGAGAGGGGAACTCAAGCTGGCTGACTTTGGTGAGTGAAACATCAGCAGCGTCTGTAAATGCTTTTGATTATTTCCATTTTCTTTACAGATTTAACACTTCTGTGCTTTCAGGTCTGGCCAGGGCAAAGTCCGTCCCGACTAAAACGTACTCCAACGAGGTGGTGACTCTCTGGTATCGGCCTCCGGACGTTCTCCTGGGATCATCTGAGTATTCAACTCAGATTGACATGTGGTATGACACTCATAACCATCCTATCACTTACACTCACCAGCACTGAGTTAGGATATTATTAGTCCATCAATCAATGTGCTGATGAAAAGTCAAAATGACAGCTTCTTTTTTCATGGAAGTCATCATGAGATGCAGAGTCTAATTTTGAGGCAGAGTCGAGTCTCTGGTCCCCTAAGACAAGTCCCCCTTACCGCAGTCAGAGTCCAGTCCCTCTTACCTGAGTCGCACATATTTGTGACAGTAATGTAGCTGTACACTAAACTTTGTTTGATTTAGCATCACACATAATCCAAGTATTTCTATATTATTCTGTAACTTAATTACCGGTATATTATTTGACTTTCAGAGTAGAGGTCCAGTAGATGTCTAACTTCAGCACCAGTCCCCCCCCCCCCCCCCCCCCCCCCCCCGGGATCTGGCCGAGTGTAGCCGTTTCTACGACTGATCTCCATATGCGACCCAAAGTCGATTTGGTTCTCTTTTTTAAAAGTATTTTATACCAAAATAAATCTCTTCAGTTTGGAAAATATGTGCACGCTCCTTGATTTGTACTCTTGCGACAAAACTCTGCCATTATAGCTCTACTTCCAGCATTCCTGAGTGGGCGAGGTGGTCTCTCTTTCCCCTCATGGTGGCGGGGCTAACGGCTGGACAGGAAGGGGTTCATGAGAATGTAACATGTTTGAGCCTCTAAGTGAAACATTAACAAGCTGAAGGAAGCGCAGCCTATGTGAACACAGAGCTGAGAACAACAAACCCAGAGGGAGTTTGACTTCACAAACATTACTCACCAATATATTTAACATAAAAATGTTTCATATCAGCTTATAAATGTTGCATGAAATACCTGGGAAAAAAACCAAAACCAAACTGAATATCTTGGACCCTGTGGTTGAGTAACGCAACTGTAAGCTAGCAGCTAGCAAACAGAAACACTGTCAACAGTCGCTGTCTTCTTCGGACGGTTCTCTGACATATTGAACACGTGCATTGCTCTTGATTACTTTTTATGTTAAATATTTGTAAGCACAACTGGACCCAAGTACTAGTAAACTGTTGTGTGTGTGTGTGTGTCTGCAGGGGTGTCGGCTGTATATTCTACGAGATGGCTGCAGGTCGGCCGCTGTTCCCCGGCTCCACTGTGGAGGACGAGCTCCATCTCATTTTCAGGTTACTGGGTGAGTGGTTCCTGCCCGGCTCAGATCACAACAACAACACCTCAAATGTCTTCACCAGTTTAATGGAACACGCTAAACCCCTGTATCTGTGATTGGATGTGATTCTGTGACTTCAGGCACACCCACAGAGGAGAACTGGCCGGGAATCTCCTCCATTGAAGAGTTTAAATCCTACAACTTCCCCAAATACAAGCCACAGCCCCTAATCAACCACGCTCCCAGGTACTGTCATCTGTGTAGTCTGCATGTTTGTGTTTATCTTTTTTTACACCCATGGCTTTGTGTGTTTTTTTCTCACCCTTTGCATGTATACAGTGACGGTGTGTGTGTGTAGTTTCTTTTTTTTCAATGGGCAGGAAATCCTGTGGAACATTTCACAGGCGGCTGTCCACTTCCTTCCTCACACAAGAACCCACATTACCTTGAGCCCTCGCTGCAGCTTGACAGTAACCTGTTGCTCTTCCTTTTGTTTCCAACAGGCTGGATGGTGAAGGCATCGAGCTGCTGCTGAATTTCCTTAAAGTGAGTGTTTTTTTTGCTACAAAACACAGAAATGATTTAGCATTTTTTACCCCCCCCATGATAGGGAAAGATACTGCCCGAAGCCCAGTGGTCTACATAGACACTCCCAAAAACCTAACACCTGTATCTCCTAGTTTTCATCTGGCAAATGGTACAGGTGTCCTCTCATGACCTATCTTGGGACTATTGGTGTAGTTGTATAAGTATAGGATAAGTATGGTATAACTTAAAAGACATTACAGACAGGAAGCTCTCTTTTAATTATTACATTTTCTCAACAACATGTTGAGATGCATTTGAGTTCCAAACAGGTAAACATACATTTTAGGTGACATGAAAAATACTTAGTGACTGTGACACAATCACTGTTTAATAATGACACTTATTCAGTGTCGCTCTCTTTCCTCTGATGACTTTATATGGCTCTTAAGGCAACTGCTAAGCACCGCAGTGAGACACAACCCAAGATAAATGTAAACCCAAACCCAAGTTTAATGAGCTTATCAGTGAAATACACAAAAGACAGACGAATAGACACTTTTAGTGTTGCACCTGAACATCAGTATACCACAGTGATGTATGTCAGGCAGTTATCTATCCTTTCAGAATTCAAATATTAATATTAGCTTGACATTTTAGCTGATTGACATTTCTGTGAAATATTCAATGCTATCAAGAAAGGGGAAAAGATATCCTGCTTTCCTCTAAACACATTTTCCTGTCATCTTTGCAGTAACTTTTTACTTTTATATACTTTATTAATCCCTGAGGGAAATTCTGGTTTTGCACTTTGTTATTTAGAGGCATGCTACTCACACACATGGGCCTGAATCACACACACACATGCACAAACAGGACCTGTGGACATGCATTAGTGGAGAGATGTCAGAGTGGGGCTGAGCTGTTGGGGGTTTGGTGCCTTGCTCAGGGGCACCTCGGCAGTACTCAGGAAGTGACCTGGCACCTCTCCAGCTTTGGTCTGAACCAGGATTTAAACAGGCCTCCCTCCAGTTCCCAACTAAAGTCCCTACAGACTGAGCTACTGCCGCAAACAATAAGAGCATTAGATCTGGATCAACACTATTTATTTTGAATGAATTAAATATGAATTTATTAAACAGTCTGATTAATATTTCAACAACAGACAGCTGAAGTCTTATCCTGCCGAGGCTGAGTTTAGAAATGATACAGTACCACTTTTAGACAGTAGGAGGCATAGCACCATCAGTATGTCCACTCAGTGTTTTCAGTGGTCATGCACTCCGGTTCCTGTTTCCACTCTGATTCTGTTCGTCACAGTGAATCACAGATTGCAGTCACAACAACTTCCTGTTTCTGTCTCCTCAGTACGAATCCAAGAAGAGGATTTCAGCTGAAGAGGCGATGAAACACTCCTACTTCAGGCAGCTCGGGATGAAAGTTCACACACTGTCTGAGGGTGAGCACACACACACACACACACACACACACACACACACACACACAACTCAAGTAATCTGCGATATGTGTCTTATTGGTCTTACTATTCCCTTTTTTTAAATAAAAAAGATGTTTCAATACACAGGAAGAGTCCAAAGAAAGTATTGGAGTACATAAAACACTTAATGCAAATTATTAAGGACTAAAGTTCTGATGCTCTGCGTCTTCCTCAGAGTCAAACAGTACAGGGAAAGATTTGAAAAAGCTAAATATCCTCCTGCTCAGAGAGTCATCTCTCATTGGTTGATAAGTGGGAGGTAAGTAGACGGTTAACCAGTACTGTGACAGCACTCATGTGTAGCCCTTTGAAAATAACATTACACTTTGGATGGATTGTAATATTAATCTATACAATATTTACAAGAAGACAACGGTTAGAGACGGAGCAGAAAAGATTATACACAACATTTCAAAAAACATGAGAGGCTTAATTCCTCATGAGTCCGCATGGTTCCACTGTGTAGAGTGTGTTGAGCCTCTCTTCTCAGCAGTTTGTCAACAATGTCTCCCCCCTCTCTCTCGGAGGGAGAGAGTTTTTCAATGCCCCAAAACCGGAGAGAGACACAGCAGAAACATGGTTTGTAGTGTCATGCTAAACCTAAGTCTATGTTGTGGTTGCGGATGGCTGCTATTTGTTTGGAAATACATGTTTTAAGGGGATGTTTGGTCTGACCTTCATAGACCATCATGGACAGTTCAGCATGTAGACAACGTGTGTGGTGCTGCAGGTCATGAATGAGTTGATGTTAAACATCTTAGCGGTACGTGGGTGATGGAAGTGTTTTGCGTCAGATGAGTTAGTGCAGTGGCCACACCAATAGAAGCCAGAAGGTGGAGCCGGCTACCAACCCCAAGAAAGGTGTACACAAATCTGTCCTTTAGCGGGCGGGAGCGGGCTCTTCTGAAGGAGGAGAGAGGGGTCAGCAATGTTTCCTTGCAATGTTTTTTTTATTTCACCTGCGATGGGAACCTGGTGGAAAAGCAGAGAGGTGGTGTTGTGTGGGTTGTCCAGGTGTGAGATTTGTGTGCTCCAGTACTTTCTTTGGACCTCTCTGTGTGAAGGAATCCATTGAAACACCTTTTTACTCCATCTGTGGAGGGGCTGAAGTGCAAGTGGACTGAATCTCCCCTCTGTTTTTGTAGGTGTATCGATATTCACAATAAAAGAAGTGCAGCTGCAGAGAGACCCTGGCTACAGGAACTCCTCGTACCCAGAGTCAGGTAAGTGGGGAACACAGCAGACGCTTCCGCATTTAACCTTTTTTACATCACTAAAATTTTTGTTAGATGATATTTGACGAGGTGGCAAAGACGGCTGGTAAAGGATGACAGGCTTCTTACAATCATATCATTTGTTACGACACAACACAAAACTATATGACACATGACGAGATGATACCATATGCTCTTTTTTTTCCCCTTAAGGAAATTTGTCTTGGACTCCAGATCTGCACACATTTATCTTCCTCCACAGTAGAATTAATAAATAAAAACAGTAGAACAACAAACAACAATTCACATGTAAACAGAGAAGCACATACCAGGAAGAGAGCCTGACTTTAAGTGCCTTGTAAGGGTCAAGCTTTGATCTTTGTCAGGGGTGCTGGTGGCCTAGTGGCTGGTGCGCACATCCTATGTGCGGAGGCTCAAGTCCTTTAAGAGCGGGCAACCCGGGTTGGAATCCAGCCTGTGACTCCTGTCCAGCGTGTCATTACCTACTATATCTCTCCTTATGCACCTTGTGTGAAAACACCCTTAATTTCATAGTATCTTGATACAATGACAAAAAAGGCCTTCTTCTTCTTCTTCTTCTTATGTACAGCAAAAGCATTATGGGTATTGTATTTTTGAGTCTTTCTTTTTTTCTTCCAGGTAACGGCAAGATCAACAGGAGGCAGAGCATGCTCTTCTAATGTCTGATGAAGAGGATGGCTGACTGTCCAACTTTATCATTTCCCAACAACCTCTCGCATGAGCCCACCTCCCCTCAGAGTGAACCCACCCCCCCTTTACCTGCACACACACACACACACACACACACACACACACACACACACACACACACACACACACACACACACGCACACACCCACACACCCCTCTGAGAGCGATGGACTCTGGGTTGATTCTTAAAGGAGACAGTGTTTATTTATTGGGGGTTGGGGTGAGGTTGAATTTTTTGCTGCTAAACTACTACTGTCTGTATTTAACACACAGTGTGTGTGCGTGTGCATGTGTGTCTGTGTGCGTATGCGTGTGTGTGCGTGTGTACAAGATGTGAACTCGAGACGCCATGCACAGTTGAGCAGTCAGTAAGGTTACGTTTGTTTTTCTGCTGACAATTCTCCGGCTTCATTTGAGTTTAGAATTCCACTGATGTTGATGTCGACGCTGTGATCCAAGTTGTTGTTCTCGTTTTGGTGCTTGGAGACTGGACGCTTCAGTTTCTTCAAGTTTTTTTTTTTTTTGTTTCCTTTTATAAATATGTAAATCTATATATATTTGAAGTTTATGTTTTTGTTTTTTCTTCGAGCTTCCGTGACTGAACTCTCCAACATTTCCAGGTTTAAAAAGACTGGGACGATTTCATGCTCTCTTTTGAGGGCAAATCGGTTTCTCTGGATTCCTTTTTGACTTTTTTTTTTTTTTTCCTGAAATATTTCCGTCAGACTCTTCTCCGGACACCCTGCTGCCCTCAGGGGGTTTGAAATGATGGTCAGAAAGCACGAGTGTGAGCGGATCGTGTTAACAGCTGTGAGTCCAAACAAACTGGAAGAACCTAAAGACCAACTTTCAGGTCTTTTTGTCCTTGATCAGCAACGGGACCATGGCGAGGAGCAGAACAGTTGGGATGACGAGTAAAAGCACCAATGACAGAGGAGGAAAACTGGAGCTGAACAGGAAATCATGAGACGCCCCACAGGAAGCCAGCAGGCCTTCCCTAAACCTCTCACCAACTGCCAGGACTTCAATGCTTTTTGAAAAAAATAATGCAAGCTACACTTTCCTGCTCTGTGTGTATTCAAAGATCTCACTGCAGTAACTCTTTTTATTAACTTGCACTTCAGTGTGTGTTTTTTTCTGGAATCAGGGATCCGGGCCTCGACACGGCCGAGTTTACCCATCAGTATTAAGATGTGTTCTGTGTCTGTGACCTTTAACCTCTCCTTGTGAAATAACAGTGTCATTGTGGCATGTTTTTCTGAAGCAGGGGGGGGGGAGATGGGATCGGGGTGTGATATTCAAAAGCATAAATGGTTATTTTCCCACTTGGTGTCGAAACCACTGCTCCAGCATTTGTACACAGGAAGAAAAAAAAAAAAAAGAAAGATTTCAAATTGAAATATTAGTCTTAACCGCCCGCTGTGTTGTTTGTGACTGACAGTGATGCTACAGACGAAGGCGGCCGAGAAGTCTCACTTCTGTAAACTGCATGTTCACAGCGGCAAATGGATAGATCTCTGAAGTTTTATTTACAGACTTGTTAAAACGTCTGCCCGTGTGCTTTGGATTCCTGATTTTATCAAGTTGCAGAACGTGTTTGTCTTATTCCTGTTGACTGAACAGAGGTGTGCTCACTCCTCCAGATATTTTTGGGCGGCAAAGTGATAGCAAAAGATGTTTTAAATTATGTAAAGGAATATTTTTGACATTTTCAGAAAAACTGTCTTATTGGCCTTCTTGTGAAAAACTGGATGAGAGGATACAACTCTTACTGAATGCCTGTGCAGTAAATAAGCTATCTCCAGGGGCCTGATAGCTTAGCTTAGCTTAGCTTAGCTTAGCTTAGCTTAGCTTAGCACAGCTATGCCTGAAAGATATCAAATCTGCCATAACCACCTCTGAAACTAACAATAAAGCACATTTTATCACTTATGTTTATTTTTACAGAATTCTTAATGCAAAAGTGACACGTTGGGGTTTCTTAAAGGGGCACATCCTGGACTATGACTTGGTTGGGCACAGTAACGTCTTCAAGTCTCTAAGACACAATTGTATTATGGCAGCTAAGAAAAAGTCCTGAACTCAACCCCTGTGTTGATTAGTAAGATGTTTTGAGGTGCTTTGCAGGCAGATTTTTTTTAACTTTTAGATAAAACCAGGCTAGTTGTCAGCTTGGTCTAGTTGTCATGCTAAGCTAAGTTAAACAGCTCTCATCAAGTCCTCCTGTTTTATTTATTTTTTTACACACATAATTGAATTTCTCATCCAGATTTTGTCAAGCAAGGGAATGAGCTTATTCGTTTAGAGCCGTACCCTCATGCTTTAAAGTGCATGGAAGAGAAATACATCATGGAAAAGGCAGATAGAGAGCGACTTCTACGCTCACAGTAGCAAAAAAAAAGAAAAAAGTGAGTGCAGTGCGTACGCTTCTGCTCTTAATAACATCAGGAATGCATTGAACAACCCGGGTTGAACATGTAAGAATGTGAGAAGATTTCTATCTCATTTCAGCTCTATTGTTCCACATCTACAGGAGAATTTCATTTGTGTCATCCGCTGAGGTTTAAAGGATTTCAGCAGCACACGAGGTCTGTGTTAAACTACACTGATCAGGTAGAACAAGCTGAGAGCATCCATGTAATAAACACAGTAAGACTTTAACACAGTTTGAAGCTAATAGTGGAATAATCCTGTTCACATACTGTGTCACTTATTATTCCAGGAGTTGGAAAACAATGGCAGAATTATTTGTAATGCTGCATTAATTGATTTTAAAAGCTCTGAATGTGCCCAAAATTTGGTCGATTGAAGTTAAAAACAAACTGTCACCTCAGAAAAACATCAAATCAGAGGTGTTTAAGAACCCAAATAATGAGGAAATGATGGTTTTAACGCAAAAAAAACCTCCATTATATTAATGGAAAACGTCCTGAATTACATTTATTGCCATTTGATTTCTCCCATGGTAGCTTTATAAGGAGGCGTCCGGTTTCTACCTTTCATTTTGTACATCACGTTAATCTGTCTCCTGCAGGTTTGGATGCTTCTCTGAAACTTCACCACACAACAACAACAACAACAAAAGATGACTATTTTCTACGCATCAGATTTAAGGATGGAGTATTTTTCATTCTTAACTTCAAACTGTGTTTCTGCAAGAAGCAGTTTTTGTGACATGCGTGAAAGGAGATTTCTGCAACGGCTTAATATTTATCATTGTAAAACTGTAAAACTTTTCCAGATGTATGAATGACCTGAATTTATGTGAACATGTCTGAGTATGTGTGTGTGTGCCTGTTGCATGGAAGGCCTGCTGTGTTGTGAATTCGACCTCTCTGAAACACTGAGCTGCCAGTCAACAGTTGGTGTGTGACTCTTTTTACTGGAACTATTTATTTCTCATAACCATGGAAAGTAAATTTAATCTGTTTCATAAACTGTGTGTGCAGCAGTCATTCTCTGGGCGGGGAAAGAGTGTGTGTGTGTGCTTTCAAAAGAACACAGTCACTCGGAAAAGTAATTAATTTTATTCCAAAAACAATAACAGTTCTCTCAACATACCAATAAAACGCAAAAAAAATCACTGAGAATATACTTCCATTAATTTCAGTATAAAAATAACAGGAGCTATTTTACAAAAAGAAAAAAGCTGTTGTGCAATGTTGACCTGTAAAACATGTTTTAGAGCTCAACACATTTAAGAAGTCTGACACTATCAAAGGCACCGCTGGTACTATACAAGCCTTTAAAGTACAGTGCATTTAAAAGAAAAAAAAGTGAAACTATACAGAGATAACGAAACAAAAAAAAAGTTCACAGCGTTGATTCAAAGCATTGTAACAAAATGAGCTCAGCTTTTTGGCGCACTAGCTAGCAGCTAGCTATGCTAGGAGTCAATGTCATTTAAAACAGTAATGGGGTATATACAAAGGTTATGGCAAGTGTTGGGGCTCAAAAATCATAAATGAGACATTACCAGTGGTTAAATGTCAAGGTGACGCCTAAAACTTTTTATATGTTGGTAAAGACGTAGCTAGAACAGGAAACGTATAATCAAGCTGCTATCTGTCACAGACCTGTGTCGCCTAAAATCATTACCGTATATCATAAAAATGTAATTGGAATTATTTATATTTTAGGGAATATTTTTAAATAGACAAGAGAATTGCCACCACACTCAGTCAGTCAGTTGAATACAAAGAGCCACCAGCCGGTTAGCTTAGCAAAAAGACTGTAAACAGCTAGCTTAAAGAGCTAGTTAATTAAGTCTTCCTTCCATGAATATAAAGCTGCTTTCTAAATAACACATCATCTTTTGTGTTTGCTGTGTCTGTACATGATATGTATAAATGACAGGCTTCACAGTGGTATGATATTGTGACCGAGAACAGTAACTTGTTGGATTTTTGTTGTCATGGGGAATAGACAACTTAGTCTCCCTCATTAAACTACAATTTATGTTTTTAGATTTTTATGGAAGCCCTAAGCAAACATACATCCATACATTTTATATTACACAGTTTTCCTGTCTTATCTCAGGATAACAACGCTGGTTTTCCATTGTTAGTGCGTTTCATGAGAAAGCGGCTGTAATTAACTCGTTATCACAGGAAAGACATTTTACATGTATTGATGCATGTCTGCCAATGGCTTCTGTACATGTTTGCTCTATTACACAATCTTTAAAAATAAGCATTTTGAAGTAAAAAGTTAGACTTTTGTAACATGGGATCGAGCAATGCAACCTGTTGCCTGTATTTGAGGCTTAATGCTGAAATAAACAGTCTCCTGTCTGTATAAGGAACAAAAGCATACTTGTAAAAAAGTAAGTGTATTTTCTTATATTTTACAATAGTACACACTGAAAGAAGCCTAAAGGCACATTCTTTGTCAACTTAGTTGTATCATAATTCCAGACAAGTTTTCTTTTTGGAGGGGAAGAAAAAGACTGAAATTACATTCATGAAACTGCAAAAAAGTCTATATCATTAAAGTGTAAATCAGGGGGGATGAGATGAGATATAACATGAGATGAGGTCTTCCCATTAAAGGTAATTCATCTTGAAAATAGGAAAGCACTAAATACACATTTAAAGAACACGAGTAGTACACTCAACAAAATTTCTTATGCAAATGTTCCTCTCAGAGAGCAAATCTTCAGAGTGAAGTTCCTGTTTCTTCATTTAAATGCTAAAGAAACAGGTTCAGGAGTGCTGCTGGACTGAGACGAGGTCCGACTCCTGTGTGGTTCATCATCTGAGTTTAAGGCTTGTTTGGTTTGGTCCGCTCTCTCTCTCTCTCTCTCTCTCTCTCTCTCTCTCTCTCTCTCTCAGGACTTATGGGAGCTGGAGGAGAGCAGCAGGGGAGAGGACACGTCCAGGCTTGGAAAAGGCACAGGGAAGTGACCATTCAGCAGTGTGGGGAACTGTAGAAGGATAGCAAAACAAAAAAATATTTAATTTATATAGATACTCCAGATGTTTACATAAATAAACACAAGCATGCTGTACACACATATACAAAGTACACACACATTTAACCAACATATAATTAATGTGATACATAACTATATTTTTATCTACCTACATGTGTTCACAAATAACACAAGTACTCTACCATCCTGCTGATGATACACCACATTAGAATGATTATTACTGAACAGGTGGGAGGGGCAAATGACTAACCAGTCCTCCCCCTTCCCTCGAAGCCAACAGGAAGTTGCCCCCTCTTCTTGTCTACGCCAGAACGGAAACATCTGTGGCTTATTTTGAAACGCTTGCATACAGTGAATCACACATGAACCAACACACAAAGAACATTGTGAAACTTTGAGGTGTATTTGTAGGTGAGATCACTGATGATCCTATTGTTACGAGAAACACTGTAGATAAAGATGTCACAGGCGTAAAGGTAATTTGCATCGATGGCTAACCTAGTGTTTTCTGTGAAAGGCAAATAAATAATAGTCTGTCCGTTGTTTCTTTTACTCTGGCCTGTCAGAACTCAAACCATTAGAGCTCGTTCCAAAAACACTTTTAAATTAATTATCCACAAGAAAATGTTTCCAGCACATAAACATTTAAATTGGCATTTTCCCCTATATTTTCTGTATGAAAAACAACTCGTGTGTACTCTGAGACTTTTTTCCACTCCTATATTTAGAAGAAACAAATAATAAAATAAGGTAATTCAATCAAGCTTGTGAGACTTTTTAGTTCTTTCTTCTTGTAGCTGCAAAAGCTGTAAGTGCATGACATTACACAAGTTTCACTGATTTTAGAAATACCTATTAAAGGGGACATATTATGACAAATCCACTTCTACAATGTTTTTGAACATATATTTGGGTAACCTGAGTGTCTACTGACCCACAAAATGTGAAATAAACCCATCCAGTCCTTAGTTTGTGGTCTGCAGGAGTCTTACAACACAGAGAAAAATGCTCTGTTTCAAATTTGCTCTCCTTGTGATGTCATAGTGGGATTCTGGTTAAAAGAAATACCCTCCCCTCCCCTGATATCTCCACCCATGGACTCCACCCCAGCTTAGAGCAAAACTTTTGTGCAGATCCACCATTTTTATTCTCACTACAGAGGAGTGAGGTCTATCAGCAAAACTCGGGGGGGCTCATTGCATTTAAAGAGACACACACACCAAAACGAAGCGTTCTGAGAGAGCTGGTTTATACAGGGTCACAAACCTCCTCTGGTGCTTGATTCATGTTATATTTTGACCAAAGCACAGCACAGATGTTTCATTTAGACCACAGGGGACTGTTTGAAAAGGTGGAGAAGGGGGATAATATGTCCTCTTTAATTGGTCATTTTTGTAAGAATGTGTTACAAATTGCCTCAATTTAAACTAGGCTATATGCTAAGTTAGAATTGTTTCAGGGTGATCCTATGTTTTCTGAGAACTATTGAAAGGTCTGACAAACTTTTCCAACTTGGCAACATTTTGCACGGTCTGGTTGGGTTTTAGGAAAAGAGCAGAATTTTTAACCACTGGCCCAAGCTCTCTTTTTGCATTTTACACACAACTTATTTTGCCATTGTTTTTGTAGGCACACAAAAAGGTATAACTGTGAATTCATTGCAGGGGGAAATCATCTAAAGCTGAGTCTTTATACAACAACAGAAAATGTGTGTGCATGTTTGTGTGTCTTACCTGAAAGAGGGGTGCATGGCTCTGGAGTTGGGCAGGGCTGAGGGGCCCCACTGGACTCATGCTGGACCAGAAATGGATATTAGAGAGTAGATGACTGGGCGTGAGCACCAGACCAGACGGAGTCTACATCGAAAAAAACCCACCAGAATTAAATGTCAGAGGATAAATACACCAGGATGGAAATGATGCTGTTTATTTTGGCTATCAGACCTAAGTGCTGTTCATAGTGTGCGGGGAAGTTGTCAAATTGTTAAGTCTCACCAGAGAGCTCATAGCCAAGCCTGCCCTCTAGTGAACTTGGGTCTACCAGACAGATTGACTTGGCAGGCTGACACAATGCAGGTCAGGAAGCTCCGCTCATGCAGAATTCATGAGATGCATTTCCTTCTGTCTCGACTTTCTAATGCCTCTCCACGTTCAACTAAGGTCAGTTTTGTTTTCTCTGGTTCTGTCATGGGCTAGATAGGAACATCAAAGAACAGGAACAACTTCAGTTTCGTTGCCTGAGTTTTTATCTTACTGCATTGATAAGTACAACCAATGAGTTTTATTCTGTTTTAAAAATCATGTTTAGGTTATACCTGTGTTGCATATCATTCCCAATTTCATTTTCCTTCATCCCCATCATGCACATATATAAAATATTTCTAATAACGGCATAAAATCAACCTGAAAACAAAAGTTTATGTGGTTTTATTGCAGGAAGCAGTTTGAAAAATGTTCCCACAAGAAATACGGGGTTTCCTTCAGACTATATCTCATGGTCAGTACATTTTTAAGTCTGGACATTTTTCTCTCCCAAATGTTCTTGGTTTCATCACTCTGTCACTCTTGCTGGTTTAAAACAGTTTCAATGGCATTTTTCACACATACTGTACACTCCTGAAATTTCCAGACAGAGCGTCCCTGAAATCCATAGACGGTCAAACATGCAACCTCACTGTGGGAGTCTATCCCTTCCAGATTGGGGGGGGGGGGGGGGGGGGGGGGGGGTCTCAGAGGCAGGACATGATGGAAAAAGAACGGCTCGGAAATGACAAGCGAAGCAACAGAGTTCAACGCTTTGATGATAGTTTTCGGCTTTATGTCAATGCTACATTCAGTTGACAAATTCACAGTATCAACAAAAGAGCGAGGGAGTGGGGAACAGAACATTTAATGAGAGAGGTTTAATGACATGCATGGAGATGGCAAAGGTAGTGCGCCGGTAGCAGCTTAAAAAACGTTTAACCCACTCCCACACGGGGAATTTTCCTGAATATTTCCTTCTGCGTTCAAATTTACTACAGTAGGGAGCTGGCAGGAAAGAAATTCAGGTAAAGTCTGGATGAAGAATTTGGCGGTTTGCGTTTACACATGCAGCTCACCCCTGGACATTTTCCAGGAGTTATAAATAAGTGAAAACACTTAACGTTTTGATGAGTATTCCTGATTAATCTCAATGCTTGAGCAAAATACCAGTTAAGGCCACACAAAAAAGCAGCAGCTGACACCACCTGGACAACAACAGCAGCTTCATTAATGAACAAAACCTGGAACCACATCTGCACTCTGGTAAGTTCTGTATAAGGTCCTGGTTACTCTTCCACAACTCAGGTGTTTCCTCAAAAACTCAATCATGCAAAAGGTTCAGTGATGAGTTACCGCTTTAGCATACACTGATATTTTCCGTTAATTCTGTTCTGTAAACTCAGCAGCCCATCATTGCTCATGTTGGATCAAAGCGTCGACTGAATGTAGGCAGACTGTCCTCGTTTGGTCAGTGTGTTGTTGCCAGTGACTCAGGAGCGTCAGGAACATATGGCTTCACTTATGAACCTCCTCCCTCCCTCGATCGCCTCCTCCCCTCTTTCCGCTCACCTCTTTCCATCTCCTCCCAGTCTGCAAGCTTAACTTTCCTCATCCCTGAAACACACTCTCCTTCTCTTTTCTCCCCGTCCACTCCACTTGCCTAAAAAAAACACCAGTGTTTACAGTACACTGTGTGAGTGTGCTGCTTTAATTACATGTGTCATGTGTCATTATTGTACCTGTGCGGTGAGGAAGGCAGGGGTCATGGACCCTGAAGGCAGCGCTGGGCTGTTGAGTGCTATGGAGACCAGGTCATTTCCTGTCAGGAGGAGAGGGGAGGCGGAGATTTCCAAGCCTTTGGGTTTTCTCAATCTCAAAGGTAAGTTATTTGCTAGTCCCCTCCTCTCTGGTGTCGATGTGCTCTGTGACCTCAATCTCTCCCTCTGACCAGATGACAGGTTAAGGGGCTGAGCGCTGTACTCCAGCTCATCAGTGTCTGTGCTCAGGCAACGTCCCCTCCACAGGTTGTGGGCGGGGCTTTGTGGTGGTGAGGAGGAGCAGGAGGAAGAGCGGGCCTGGCGAGGCGATGGCCTGGAGGAGTGGGACGTCTCGGAGGAGGATGGGGGAGGGGTGGGAGGAAGGGAGGAGTGGCCTCGGTTTGTCACGAATCGGATGACAGAGGAGCTGTCGTCATGCCGATCAGATCTGGGCTCCTCTTTTATCAGCTGGTGCGGTTCTAAGGAATGCTGCAAAGAGCTGACGGTGAAGGAGGAGTACAGGCCTGACTGGAGGTATTGATTTCTCCCTCCCCCGTCCTCATCGTCAGCCTCAGGCTCTGACGTCGCACCTCCACCCTCCTCACTGCTGCGTCCCAACTCCACCACTGCAGGGTCCATCTTCAGAATCTCCGGGAACGACACGAACTTGTAGACAAACTTCTGGCCGATTACCTTCTTTATGATGTTCTGCAGAAGAAACAGGACCAGTTTGTCATGTTAAGCCCTTTTCTAATATCTTAAAACACCATCAAATAAATGAAGTACTTCAAAACTTTTATCACGTGTAAGTCACCTACTTTGTCGTAGTAGTAGCGCAGAGCTCTGCTCAGCTTGTCATAGTTCATGTTGGTCTTGTTCTTGCGCAGCCCCCACAGCTTGGCCACTTCCTCTGACTTAAGCAGCTTGAACTCGCCGTCATTGGACGTCCAGCAGATGAGATGTTTGTGGCTTTGGTCGATCAGCAGCTGCAGCAGGAACTGCCAGAGAGTGATTGAACTCTCCATGACAGGATGCCACCAGAAATACCAGAGACAGGCAATCTGTAGAGGAGAAGCAGGATTTCAATGATCAATTCATAAACTGTGCATCGTCTATTGTTTTTTTTTAACCTTTCGAATGCTTTATGACACAGATCAAAAAGAGGACTGTTCTGTGGTAAAAAAAAAAAAAAAAAAAAAAGAGCTGTTGAAAAATGTGTTGCATCTGCAAGAAGTGGATCAAGAGATGGTGGGACTGAAAGGACATATTTCCAACCATCGATTTTCTTTGTTGTATCCCTGCAGGGTCAAGGTCGCAGCAGACTTACGGGGTTTTCATAGATGCACTCAGCTTTGCACATAGTTTTTCAAGAGTGAGCTTCAGGACAGCCTCCCCCTGAAATCATCCAAAGCTGTTATTCACACATGTCCCTCACAGCGTGAAGTTTTCAGAGGACGGGGTATCAGGAGGTAACCCATGGCGTAAAAAGGACACCGCAATAGTCTGTTTACAAGATATCCCGAATGGCCGGCGAGGCAGAGTCAGACACTATATGACACTTTTAATTCTTGTATCAGTGCTGGGTTTAATTGGAGTCAACCACAGTTTGAACAAATGTGTGAAGAAGAACAAACAGGTGAGTAGAAGAAAGGACTATGAAGCTGCCGTTGTACCTACAACATGGTACAATCACACTGGTCACTCACCGATCTCGTGATATGAACATCACCCCTTTCACTCTCACATGGTGAACTTTCCTGCTCTTCCAACTTCACTCAGAAATTTTTAGCGAACATGAAGAGTCTGGTTAAAGACAAGGGGTGCAGATTTTGGCCATTTACATTCACACATGCAGCTCATGTAGAAAATGTCAGGATTCTTTTCTGGATTTTTGTGAACACAGCATTAGAAAGTTAGTCCAAAGTCTCCCCAAACTATGTTTTTTAGCTCCTCAGAATCCTGAAGAGTTCCCCGGCAGAAAGAGATACATAATTATTTTAGGGTTTAGCCTTTCTTGGTTCCTTCCTAGTTCCAGTAAAATCCTCAACAGGAAGGTGAAGCATCCTTTAAAGATGCCCGCATTACCTCATCTTTCTGGCTCCTGTGGATACAGAGCAGCAATGGTTTACCCCCATGCTCCCTCCAGATGTCTGAGCTCCTCACCAGCCCTCATTTGAGTGGCTAAAAACCAAACGCGTATCCTTCTCTCTAATCTTCTAGTTTGAAGACTTTTGAAGGGGCATCAGAAGAAAAAAAATCTAAAAACAACAGTGACATGTCTTCAAAGTATTGACCTTCACCTTTCACTTCAAGTGGGATATGAACAATAAGATCTTTGTTGTTACACATTTAACACATTTTGTATGGCTTCAAAATAAGATGTGTAGAAATGTGTGAAAAGCTTAACACACTTGGGGCGCCGGAAGCTGAGCGCCCCCATGTACGGAGGCTGAAGTCCTCCAAGCAGGCGGCCCGGGTTCAAATCCGACCTGCGGCTCCCTTCCTGCATGTCTGTCCCCGCTCTCTCTCTCTCCACTGTCTTATCTCTAAATAAATATTAAACCTTTATAAAGCTTAACACACTTTATGTGAGGATTTTTGAGTTTTGGTCACGGTTTAAAGTAATGTGACCTTGAGCTAGCTATACGAGTCAATGCTAACAGCCGCTATCTCGCATTCAGATTTCCACATCAGCAATTTTATTCATGTGACACATAGTTCCCTGAGCAATACTTTCTGTTTAAAAATCCTTTTGTTAAAGTCTCACATCGTAAATTAAACTGAAATTCAGGATGTTGTAATTTTTCAGCCATTCTTGTTTTGGGAATCAGACTCCACTGAGGACGTAATAAGAAGGGAGGGAAAACATAAAGAACGAGATGGTCATAGAGAAGCTGGGATCCCAAACAGTGACCCTTTGATGCAAACTCCACCAAAAACCACAAGAATAACAACGCTGGCCATGCCCACCTCTTCTTCTCTGACTGGGACTTTCCTGCGCCCCAAAACCCCCAACAACACAAACACCTGAACAACACTAAAGAGTCTTTGAGACTTTACAGCACATTGAGTTTCCCCTTTGTTACTAAATACTAAGAATAAAACAAGTCATCCATTCCTAACACTTATGACCTCATGATCATTGACTCACAGAACGTAGCTGTCTACAGAAGCAGGTTGGCTGCAGTAGTAAAAGTGTGAGGGAAGACCCAACATTGATCATAAATCCATCCATTATATTAAATTGCTTGTCCCGTTCAGGGTCCTGGGGGGGCGGACACGATCCCAGCTGTCATTGGGCGAGAGGCGGGGTTACACCCCAGTCGATCACTGGGCTTGATTAAAAGTTAGGTTTGTTAATATCTTGTGACATTAAAGGCCAAAGCACAAGATAAAAAAATACTTTTCATACAAAGAAGAAGACTTGGTCCCATATCTTCAGAAGTCGATATCAAAGTGAGTTAAACCTGCATTGTCCCTGATTAGGGGTTAGGGTCTTTAATAAAGCTTGGTGTTGATCAACTGTAGGTTAATTGTCCATATGGGTGAAACCAAAAATATGAAAGCCGGGCATGTTTTAGGGTGTGCCTACACGTGATAAAGTCATCACCATGGCAACCTGTCATCCAGAGTAGAAGTGAAGCGATTCATATTCACCTTCTTCTCTGAATATACTCACTTCTGGATCAACAAAAAGAAAAGAAAAGAAAAAAGATGGTGGCATCGAAAAGGCTCAACTTGAAGTTCCAAAAACAGAAGTCAAGAGTTCAAAGTAGCTACATCCACTTCCTATTTGCAGTCAGTGAGTTGAACATACAGTAGACTGTCTAAAGAATGGACAGCTCAAGAAAATATTTAGAGCTCCTCTTGCTGACTCGCTGTAGTATAGCTCATAAGCCCCGCCTCCTCCATGTTCATAGATGGAACAAACTTTCAAAAATAAAACATATCAAATCATTTTTTCCTCAAACAGGGTTTCTATCATGATAGTTCTTAGACTGATTTACTTGTATATCCAAGTGTTCCTCTTGTCAAAGAAGTGTGCTTTTAATTAGGTATTTGAGATGTTGTGCCATAATTGACAGCTCTGTTTAATATTCAGCTCCCCAAATTAAAGGTTGGAGGAGGAAAAGCAAGAGAAAACACAACACAAACTAAAACAAGAGGCATTGAACTTTCCGTATCAGTGAGTGTCTGCTTCAAAACTGACACAAGAATCTGTTCTTCTGATGAAGTTACTGTAAATGTATGCTTCAGTAAGCAGAAGATGCAGGATGTCAAAACCACAGCTCCACGAGCCAGTTCCCTTCTGCTCACGTCTTGTCTTCAAAATGCCGTCACCAGTGCAATATGTCAGCGCTCGTCACTTTGGCTTCAATTTTGTACAACAGAAGTAGATGTGTTGCCCATATTTATGCTTATGGTTGCACACCTTAAATCTGACTCTTTTTTTCCCTTTAATTGAGCCATTTGAGTATCAATTTTGAGGGATATCATAATCAGTCAAGATTCTTTTGAAGCAGTCATTATAACTTGAAAAAGGCCTTTAAGTTCACTTTTCAATGTTATTCCACCTTTATGTTTGCCTTGTGTGTGTGTGTGTGACAGAGAGAAGCGGAAGAGAGGGCCAGACGTTGGTTGATTCTCTGGGTGTTTCCATGGTGATAAAACAGGATGTGGTCAGTGACCTTCTGCCAAGACAAGCATGGGCCTAACCAACGTGTTTACCTGAAAACCACTGACTGCCTGTAAGAGTCTGCCGGTCTGTCTGTCTCCGTCTTCTTTACTCTACCT